>NC_141687.1:882349998-882354998 GCF_964263255.1 Lissotriton vulgaris | reverse complement strand
GTGAGTGGCTGTATGGATCATTGTGAACATGTATCAGAGATTGTATAAGAGAGTAAAGTAAATATGTGTTAGTATATGTTTGAATAAGTAAGGTGTGTATAACTGTATAGTTGAGAAAATGGAGGTGTGATTGATTTTTGGCATAACTGACTAGGTGTGTGAGTAACTCCATGGATGAGTGACAGTCTGTGACTGTCTGTTTACACTGATTGTATCTAAGGTTATATTAGAGTCTGAAGAGGTTCATGGTATTATCACATGAATGATATCATCAGTGATGTTATCAATCATGTCAAATGAGATGTTTTCAGTGATGTCATCAGTGATGTCATTTGAGATGTCATCAGTGATGTCACTAACCATGTCATGAATGATGTAATATGTGACATCATCAGCAGTGGATTGCGGGTGCGCGATATATAGTTAGCGCTTATAACTATATATGGAATTTCAATGGTTTTATGCGAGTAAAATAAGGTTTTGTAAATGCAAATCCCTAACTATATATGGCCTAAAACCAATGGTTTTTTCATTGAATTTTCAAGGTTTTGTAAATGCAAATTCCTAACTATATATCCACTATAACCTATGGTTTTTTCTGTGAATTTCATTGGTTTTTTAATAGCAAATATGAAAAGCTTTAAAATGTCAAGTACGTGATAGATAAAAACATTTTCGTATTTATGCACGCTGATGTGCTTTGAACGCTGCACCCCCCCCCTCCCCTCTTTTCTCTTAGTAGTACTCTCTCTTTGCAGATAGTGAACGGTAGTTAACGCAGGCCTTTGCCCCCGTTGTAATCCGTCGTGCCTGCTTGTCTCTCCATTTGATTGATTGTTATCCAAGCATTTACTGTTTTAGAATTGGTTCTCTTTGGATCATTCTCTATTTACAAACCAGCACAAAGTCGCAATACTCTGTTTAGTCTTTGCAGATAGTGAAAAATCGTGTAAAAAAATAAAAGTAATCGAGCAAAATCAGTAGGCCACTAATTGGATCTCTTTTTGACCTCGCTAAAATAGAAATATCAGGAACAACCCTTCATGAGAAATACGAAAATAGTGAGATGAACTGAGCTCCACACCATGAGGGCTGCAAGACAGCTCGACTCCGTCACCCACCCCGCCCAAAATAACGACAAACCCTATGCAAATATTACAAATATAGACAACACACCAGCAAAGAAACAGGGTAAAACTTTTTTTTAAATAACTATTTACATAACTATTTTATACTTTTTATTGCCCGATCCGGCTAGCTCAATCGATCGAGCATGAAACACATGCACTCTGATAGCAAGCGTTGCTACTGATGCTATGCAGACCAAAACTGGTTTTCAGTTTGTACATTTTTCTAGATTTTTCAATCCAGGGTTGGTTGACTTTGTAGAACGATGGCTTCAGATTTTCAACATACGGTGTGGTGGCGCGAACTGGGAGGGGGCGCTTCGCTCCTGCCCCCTCCCCAAGTAAGATTTTCATACGTGAAAGTACGTTAATGGTTTTGGTCCCTGAGTTGCTTCAATGTCACTGCCATTCTCAAATGGCATAAGTTCTGGATGTTGAGTGCCATAGTTAAGAGTTCTGAGCAGTGCTTGTAACACTGTCTGAAGCTTATTTCCACCTACTGCAGCTTCACTATTCTCAAAGTAAGTGAGTGTCGTTTGTGGACCTGACTGCATTAGAAAACAATGTGATATGTTACCTTCCTAAACAGCTTGACGGAGGCCCCTGAGGGGCGGTGTGATGGCCATGGACTCGGAGAAGACACTTGGCTCCGACACCCTCCCCAAGTCTTATAGCACTGGTGTAGCCTGAGATCGCCCCCGACATAGGCGGCCGGCTCCCGGGGTCCGGCGGAACTTTTTGCCTTTTGATGACTCTTCAATTCTGGACCTTGTCCCACAATCCGTTTGACCTGAAGACACGCTGTAGTGGGGCGCCCCTTTACCGTTTCAGTTGCCATTCCGCCCGCTTTTGCTACACTGTGCCTCTTCCGCCATTCAGCTGTTTACCGCCCGCTCTCGCGACTACAGCGTCTCGCTCATCATGTAGTTGAGTTGCTCCCGCTCTTGCGGTGCAGCGATAGGCAGCTGCCACAGGACTCTCAAAATGGCGGCCGGCTCTTCGGTTTTGGGCCTGGTCCACTAAAATGGCCCTGGGACACCTTTGAACTCGGACGCTTCCCTGATAGGGCTTGGGTCCCATTCTCGAAAGCGTCCCCTCAGCCGTGAAGATTCTACAAAAGTCTTGGGGGCCTCCGACTCCCGCAAGCTTCTGGTGGGGAGCGGCTGCCATGATTGCTCGTGGAATGGCCACGACGGAGCTACGAGATGGTAGTGCTCTCATGCTGACGCCAGCTTTAGTCTGAAACATCCAGAAACACTGTAGACTACCAATTCGATCAGTTCCGGTAGCGCCCCAACATGACCCGGAAGAGAAGAACTTGCCCTCCCCTCTTTGACTGATGGTTCTTGTTGCCTGTCCCCTCTGTTGTCATTTAACAGAACTTTTTGGACTGCTGAAAGGGGTTGTGTTCCGAACGCTGGTTGGTGGAGACATTTTGACTATATTCTTGACCTACGTTGTCGCGTAATGCGTTATGACACGCCGCGTTAGCGCACCCGGAAGTGATCCGAGGCGCGGCGCGCAGCGCGTAACGTAAGCATAACAGGTCATGTGACTTGTTAATAAAACTTTTCATTGGTTCATTTTACTTTTGTTATTTTAATGATGAAAAGCTTGGTCATATGACCTAAAAATTACGCTTTTTATTGTTTTCGAACATTATTTTTTTTTAAACATATGTTATAATATTCCAGGCTAATGTACTTTCCCGGAAAATTTACAACTGTCCTGCAAGTAAAATATATTCCTTTTTCGAGAAAAAGGGCGTTTCTTCCTTCCATGACGGAGCCGTTGAGTAAAAGAGATTCGGCCTGCTGTCTTAGTCGCCGATACGCCTGATTATCAGATTCTTATCGATCACTTTATGTTGCAGAAATGAAAAACACAACTGCCCTTGACCATTTATCTTTACTGCGTTCCTACATATTATACCTTTTATCCGTCATGTAATTGGACTGCTTTATTTCACTTGCCTTTTACTGATTCGAAAACAGTGACTAAAAGTAAAAACTTTACCAATGTAAATACTACTACCGTGTTTTGTTTTAAAAACCTTTATTGTGAAAATGTCAGTATACAAATACGGGCCTATAACCACGTGGGCCGGCCACGGAGCAAACTGAAATCGTATATGATGAGGAGACATTTACACTGTAGAGGAACGTAACGAGCGGGCCATTAGGTTGCAAGAACAAAGGTGTCTAACAGTTGCGGAATCGGTGGACGTACATTTTGTAATTAAAATACGACAGGGCCACTTACAATATTATTTTCTAGATATACATTTGCGGGCAAGGAGTTACGAGTCCCATTTATACCGGCGCCATTTTGGGCGAGGCCGGGCAGGTCCAAGATATAGTCAAAATGTCTCCACCAACCATCGGCCAGACCAGAACCCCTTTCGGCCCTTTATGCTACAAGATGGTGTCTTCCATTCAGAAAATATTGTTGGCAGCATTTTGAAAGGAAACAGAAACAGCCGTTCTCCTAGTGAGTTTCACATTGTTACATTTAGGAAGAATGTTGAAGAGTAGTATGTGGAAAATCTGAAGCCATTTTTCTACAAACTCTCAATCAGACTTGGATGGAAAAAAAATCCTGAAGAATGTACAAACTGAAAACCAATTTTTGTCTGTATAGCATCAACAGCAACGCTTGAGTCAGCTTTGTGTCAAGCCGCCATTTTCATTCAATCAATAGCGTCCCCCTGCACACATTCAGGGACCTGGTCGTCTCTTCAGATGAAACGGATTGTAGGAAAAGAAGCAGAAAGGAAAAGGAAAAAAGTTCCGCCGGACCTCGGGAGCCGGCCGCCTATGTCATGTGCGATATTTGGCCACACCAGGGCAATAGTGAAGCTGCAGCAGGTGCAAATAAGCTTCAGACAGTCTTACAAGCACTGCTCAGAACTCTCAACTGAGGCACTCAACATCCAGGACTTGCCATTCGGATCTTGGCGCCTTGTGCTGGTTCCGACCTATTCACACATCGGTCCACTACTGACATCACCTCATAAGCCAACGGGGCACCCCACGCCGACTTTCGGCGCAGCATTGTAGGATGGCCACACCAGTGCGGCAACTTGCTGGACACAACCTCGGTGCCATCCGGATCTCGGCGCGTTCGACTCACTGTACCGCAAGAGTGACCGCAACTCAGCTGGACACGCCGTCTTTCGGCGCAGCATTGTAGGATGGCCACAGCAGTGCGGCAATTTGCTGGACACCACCTCGGTGCCATCCGGATCTCGGCGCGTTCGAGTCACTGTACCGCAAGAGTGACCGCAACTCAGCTGGACACGCCGTCTTTCGGCGCAGCATTGTAGGATGGCCACACCAGTGCGGCAATTTGCTGGACACCACCTCGGTGCCATCCGGATCTCGGCGCGTTCGAGTCACTGTACCGCAAGAGTGACCGCAACTCAGCTGGACACGCCGTCTTTCGGCGCAGCATTGTAGGATGGCCACACCAGTGCGGCAATTTGCTGGACACCACCTCGGTGCCATCCGGATCTCGACGCGTTGTGCTGCCTTCGGCCTATTCGCACATCGGTCCGCTACTGACGCCGCCTCACGTGCCAACGGATTTTCTACGCTTTTTGTAGCCCTATGCAGCATAACAGGTCATGTGACTTGTTTATAAAACTTTTCATTGGATCATTTTACTTTTGGTTTCCTAAAGATGGAAGGCTTGGTCATATGACCTAAAAATAACACTTTTCATTGGTTTAGAACATTTTTTTTCCCAAACGATGAAAGCCCCACCTTGTTTCTGGATCATTCAGACTGAAGCTGGCGTCAGCATGAGAGCACCACCATCTCGTGGCTCCGTCGTGGTCATTCCGCGAGCAATCATGGCAGCCGCTCCCCACCG